>NC_056743.1:734402983-734437983 GCF_019279795.1 Protopterus annectens
ATTAACTTACAAAAACCCCTTTCCCTGACAGTACCACTACACAAGACACTCGGATTAATAGAAATAGCTACATTATTTGTAGTATATGGTAGATCATTTTGATGATTCCACTCTGCAGTCCTTTCTAGGCCTCTTATTAGAAGATCCTGGAAAGAGGTTGAGCACCACCCTTTTTATAATGGCATGCTGCACCCTTCTTGCGCTTGATACTATGTACTCCTAAACTGAGGGAACTGCTGATGGGAATTTAATGTAGTTCTACTGTTAGATGAGGTCCAAGCTACTCTCTGAGATTTTGCAAATAAATAAGCGAACTAGTGAGTGTCCTGTGTAGCTTAACTGTATTTCTATTTTAATGCTTGCATGTATAATCAATACATTCTTTTTCACAGAAATTATTTTATATGATAAATTGCTATTCATTTTAAATCTGTAACATTGGCTTTACTATTTTAAATGGTTATACATTCTAGGGGTTATCATCTGGCCGTGCTGCAGAGATCCTGGCTCGAGATGGCCCAAATGCCTTGACTCCACCTCCCACCACTCCTGAATGGGTAAAGTTCTGCAAACAGCTGTTTGGAGGTTTCTCTATTCTTCTCTGGATTGGGGCTATTCTGTGCTTCCTTGCTTATGGGATCCTGGTTGCTACAGAGGAAGAACCTGTGAATGATAACGTAAGTAGTAAAATAGTGGTATGAAGTTAATATGCTGTGCAAGCACTGTTTAATTTTGTCACGTGTCAACATTTTCAGTTTTGGTTGCAATTTGTTTTTCTACAGTTAATGTCCCTAAGAACAGTGGGACCTAGGAGAGAACAGTTTGCTTCTTTTCTCCATTATTTATCAAAGAGGTAAAACTATTTATGTTGGCAGGGCCTATGGATGCAGCATTGTTACAACAGAGGTTTGGAACAGTTTGAGCTTTTCTAAACCTTAATAAGAAATGCTTGATGGTCTAATTTGTATAGAGCTGTAAACATGTTTGGGATTTTCTAAACAAGTACTATTACACTTTAACATTCTCTTTCCGAAGACTTCCTAAGACTGTTTGGTTTTAGATATATTTACGTTTATAAAGTTTATAAATGGTGGTAGTGTGAATAATGGAACCAGTTAAATAAAAGAGTACAGTTCCTGTGAAGGATGTTAGTTATATGTTGCTCAGTAGTTGTTTTGAACACAGAGACCTAGAATTCTGACTATAGTTGTGGAACTCCTAACGTCACTGTTTCCCTGCCTGTTTTGAAAAATGTTAGACACTTGAAAACCATCCCTAATCCACCAAAGAATGGAGAACCCTCCAAATAACAGAGAGAAGATGCTGCTTTTACCCTGATTTATCAGTTGTTTATATTACCTTTTTTACAATTTAGCCAGTGTCAGATTTCTGGACATGTGTTGGCTCAGCAACAACTACGGTTTCCCTGTGGCTACTCACACAAGAATAAAAGTTTTCTTTTAATATACTTCCTGTCATTTGAAATGGCTAAATCCATGGTAGCTAAAGCATTATGTCAGAACAGAGTATTGTTTTCAAACCTAGCATCTCTAGGTTGAACACAAGGAAAATAGATGATACCATAACAGGAACAGGCAAGCAAAAACTGAGGGTAATGCTACTCAATGCTAGGTCTAAATCTCAAAATGCACTCACTCGAGGCAGTCCTTAAAATGGAGAACATCAATATCTGTGCAGTGACTGAGACCTGGTTCAAGGCTCCAGAGAGCACCCCTGCACTACCAGGCTATAACTCATACCACACTTTTCGGCCATGTAACCTGGACTGAAACACCAAAGGCGGAGGTGTGTCCATATTCATTAAGGATATCCACACCTAGTTGCTTAGCATAATGCATCCGAGGTTATCCAAGTGCAACTAACTCTGGGCAAAACTTCAATCCAAATTGTAGCTTGCTACAGTTCCCCCATCATGCCCCAGGATTCCCACTCCTCTTTTCTTGATGTACTGGAAAATATTAGTGTTCAACCAAACACCCTAATAATGGGCGACTTCAACTACCCCACCATTAACTGGGAAAACTACTCGTGTACAAACTCCTTAGCTCATCGCTTTCTGGAATTCATAAATTCCAGTGCCCTAGATCAACTTATCCACACCCCCACCAGGGGCAACAGTATCCTAGACCTAGTCATTACCAACATGAGTGACCGGTGTTCCTGAAGTCAACTCCTCGTTGGTCCGATCCGACCATAAGCTTATCACCCTTGATATCCACATCCTGCCCCCACCCCCTATTAAGAAAACCACAGTAACAAATTTCTCCAAAGCCAACTTCATGCTTCTTAAGACAGAAGTGGTGAACTTCATGACACCCATGCAGATGGATAATACAGTTACAACTGCTGAATCCTACACAAATGCACTCTATAAGCACTTACACAAGTGCATGGATCATGCTATCCCAAACAGAACCAAGACGCTATCCTCCAAAAAAAGGAAGCCAATCTGGTGGTTCCCTGCCATAAACAAACTGTACAACAGAAGGAAGAAACTGTTGCAAAAGAGAGTAAAATCCCATGAGTGGAGGAGCTCCCAGGTCAGCCTCAGTAAGAAGCTGAGATCCCTTATAAGATCCTCCAAAGCTAGCTACGAAAACAAAATCACCACTAAATCCAAAGACAACCACAAAGCATTCTATAGCTATGTCAAGAATCTAGATGGCAATACCCAGATCTGCTCTGAGTTACAGCACAAAAGCACGAAAATTACAGAACCAGCTGATATTGCCAACATCCTGGCAGATAGGTTCAGTGCTAACTTTACCCCCCCACCCCCTAAAGGTCCCATATCTATACCGGAAGAATGCAGAGTCCCTGTAATGACAACTATGCAGGTAAAAGATGCACTCTCTAAAGCCAAAAACACAGCATCCATGGGACTGGACAACATCCCAGGCTGCGTTTTACACAAACTTCAGAACGAACAGGCTCCCCACTTAAGCACCATGTTCAATAATAGCCTCGCATCAGGCTTTGTGCCCACTGAATGGTGCACAGCAACAGTTATCCCACTCCACAAAGGGGGAGCCACCACTGATCCCAGGAACTATCGACCTATTAGCCTGACGAGCCTGGTCTGCAAGGCCATGGAACGTATCATCATGGAACTCATAAACAAAGACATTGGTAGCCTCCAAACTCTGGATCCCACCCAGTTCGGGATTGTGAAAGGCAGATCATGCCTCCTGAACCTGATTGACTTCTTTGAGGCAGTCAACAAAGCCGTGGATGAGGGTAAGGTGGTTCACACAGCCTATCTTGACCTCGACAAGGCTTTCAACACCATCCCCCATTCTGGAATTATAGCTAAAATCACTAAACTAGGTATAAATCCCTATGTCACAAGATGGGTTGCCAACTGGCTCACTGACAGAACCCACACTGTAAAAGTTGCAGACTCCAAATCTGACCTCAAAGCAGTGACAAGTGGAGTACCACAGGGTTCCGTCCTGGGACCTCTCCTGCTTGGTATCTACTTCTCTGAAGTACAGGCTAACACAGAAGGCCTCTGGCTAACGAAGTCTGCAGATGACTGCAAACTAGGAGCCATAGTCAAGTCCCCAAATGATGTGGACATTCTACAGAAGGGCCTCACTGAGACAGATGCCTGGTGTCAGAGCCGTGGCCTCAAGCTCAATGCCAAAAAGTGCAGTGTCATCCCCTTTGGTAAAAACTCTGTACCCATGAACTACCACATTGGCAGCAATCTACTTAACACTGAATGCGTGATAAGAGACTTTGGGACCCAGGTGGACAGTAGTCTCTCCTTTGATATTCACATCACCACAGTAGTCAGGAAGTCCTTCTACATGCCACACCTCATTATAAAAGGGTTCTAATCCAGGAAAAAAAGAGGTCATCGTTCCCCTCTACATGTCACTCATTAGACCCATTATAGAGTACAACGCCCCTTTTGGAATGTACCTCACAAGACATCTGCAGCAGCTGGAAAGGCCACAGAAGTACCTCACAAAGAGGATTACTGGCCTCAAACAAATGCCCTACACTGACCGCCTCAAAAAACTCTAGGTTTACTCTGTAGCATATCTCCTACTCCGAGGTGATATCTACCTAACATATAAAGCTATGTCAAACCCAGAGCTGTTAGACATGCTACACCTAAAGAAATCCCAATCCCTTCGAGCTACACGCTCTGGGGACCTAAACCTTGTCACCACAATAAACAGGACACTCTGGAGGGATAGATTCCTGTTCCAGAGACTTCCTATACTCTGGAACAAGCTACCCATCCATGTCAAACAAAGTTCTTCATTAGCACTCTTCAAGAAGAATCTTGATGAGTGGATGAGAAATAGGAAATACACCCCGGGGATCACTTCTGTGTCTCTGCTGGACAGTGGCACAGGACAATAACTTTCTTGGGTGGCATAAGCTATGGAACCTTGTCGGCTAGGCTTACATAGGCCCTTGGTCCGATAGCCTAGTACCTACCTATGAACCTATAATTTCCCATACCAAAAGCAAAGATCCAATTACTGCACTGCAAGTGGAGAGTCATAACTCCATTTCCAGCATCTATTCCAAATGAACATGTTGTACTTAAGGAGACCAAGCCATTGGCTTTAACACTTTTAACTGAAGCTATGGCTGGAATCAGAAATGGCATTGTGGCCATATGTAAGTTTTTTGAGCATCATTTCTTATGGATATATGGTAGGGGAAAGCAGCGGGTGGAATTTATTATGCAGCAAACTACTCTATTACTCTCCAAATTCAACAGTTTGGAAAACTGGCACATTTGAAATAATCTGCAGAATTTTTGTTTGCAGAAAGTAGAGGAGAGAAGCATAATGTTTTTTTCCCCCAGCTACCTGTTGATGATCATAAACCCTCATTGGGCAAATTGCCCATTTGTTCTGCCTTCAATCAACAGCGACCTGAATACGATGTGTTAAACTAATACATACAACTTACCACTATGATGAAAAATCTGCATTAGTGTTAAGATCTATTAAATAAATTTTCAGAATGTCAGCATGTAAATTACTGTTGGAATGCAGTGTTGAATGCTGAGCTTAACTGGGGTAGAGGTCATACTAAGGGATGTATATTCCAGCCTTCCAGTACTAGGACTTTATCATCACTAGGTAACCACTCCTCAGAAATTGAAATAAACAAAATCATGTGTCATATGACTATTAGACATCACATGACAAATCATAAACCACAATGATAATAAAATTTACTCTGATACATAAAACAATAGGCAAAGGAAAAAAACATAGTTGAAGGAGTGGTCATGTTTAAAAATGTATGTGTATTATAAAGAAATGCATGAATAAAATTTAAAATTTGCTTCCGTGGGCTCTTTGTTATATTCTAGCAGCTGGTGATTTTAACACACTACTAACTGAGATATTCTCATTGAGACCTAGCACAGAGCTAGCATTTAATCTAAGTTACCAGACCAGTTCACTGTATTCGATTCTCGGTTCCTAAGGCCCCCTCTTAAATTAATGTACACATCTTCCAAATCAAAAAATTAAAAATTAAAATTAAAAAAACATTTTTTTTTTAATTCAAACAATTCTGTAAATGTTTAAATTTATCATGTATTTATTTATTGTATTTATTTACCAAGATAGTCTGACTGAGCATAAAAAGTTACCCATTTTCAACACAAGTCCAGGGAGAAAAGCTTCAGAAAAATGACATTACATAAAGAACATAGTGAACAGAGATATACAAGTAATCAACAAATATACAAAATTTAAACAAACAATTATTAATTAATGGCAGCATCATGTAAGCAGCTATGAAACATATTTGGAAATGAACTTGGTAGAAGAAGAGAAAAGGAGGAAATGGAGGGTTAATGTTAAGAGGAGAGAGAGAAACAGAATGTTTCAGGATAGGTAGAAGGAAGAAGAGGGAAGAGGGAGGGAGACGTAGAGAACAAGCAGGAGAATTTGGATCAGTAACCGAGGATAAGGTGCTTGGAAAGAATAGGAGAAAGTAGAGCAAATGTATCATCCAGCATTTGGGAAAGTACAGCAAAACAAAGTGTTATTTTCATTCTTTTGACTGCTTTTATGGTCGTGTTAAATCCCTTTTCTCAGGGTTCTCTCAGTTTTGCTGATGCACTACATCTAGTTGAAAAGATCACCCCTCTGGCCCACAGCTCTAATATTTAGTGGGTTTAATACCAAAATGATTATTTCATACTGATATTTCATTGCCTTCAAGTATGTATCCGTACTGATTACAGCAACCACAGTTCTAAGTCACATTCTTTTGCCAAATAGTGTTGTTCATCCCTTTAAAATGTTTTAAACTTCTCTAGTTTTTTTTGACATTGTAATTAATCCCTTTTGAAAATAACAACTAGTTCCCTGCCCACAACAGCAACAAGATCATCAGAATGAGGAAATATATTTTAATTGTGACTAATAATGCTTTTAATGTTGCTGGTATCCACATTATAACTTGAAGCCATAGCTTGGTCAAGACATTTCTCACCTTCTAGAGTTCAATTGCTACACAAAGTACCTTACCTAGCAATGTGGTAAATTTAGTACCATACCCTGCTACAGAATAATTTCTTCTAAAAATTAATCTAGATATCCCCTTTGCATAAACATATCTGTGGACAGCTTGCATTAAGGGACTCTAGTTTCATCTAACTCCATTGCCCTTAAACCACAGAAGCCCAGAAAGTGTCTGGTTAAAACCAACAACTTGAAACCATAGTTAGTCTGTTCAATTAGATATGAATGGGGAAGAATGTGGCTCCTACTCCCTCATCTCTGCACATAACCTAAGTTTGGAGAAACAATTAGCTTCATGCAAGAAAAAGACTCCTTTCCTCAGAGGCATCTGCTGAAGGTGTGTAGAGATTAAGACTAACCTTGTGAGGTGCACTGCTTTCCCCAGAGGCATCTACAGAAAGTGCGTAGTGCAATCCTGAAGGGTGGTCTCTCCATTTATAGCCATTGTTTCAAATGTCTCTGCTTGGGCCTGGGATCATTTTGCCAATGAAGCCCTTGTCCTCAGGACAGTTCTGTGCTTCACCACCAAAGGAGTGTTCTCCTTAGGTGAATATTCCAAACCTCACATTACTGTTTTAGTGACTGCTCTTAAAGAGAAACCACTGTCCTCAAACTGCAGCTACTCATCTATCCGAGAAGGAATACAGGACTACATATTGCTTTGAGAAGTGCATATTCACATCCTCTATGCTGTCACAGCCCACAAGTGACAGCTTCCTCTGTGCTATCACTTTTGGGCTGTGAAATATCTTACACACATGTTGTATAGTCAGAGTTACTAAATGACTAAATGAAGTAGAAAATGCTTTAGGTGGATTGCTTGGAAGATCCTTGAAGGAAACTCTCAGGGTTTAGATATCCTCTGGCAGTACAATGGACAACGTCATGATCTGAGTGACATATACTGTCACAGATTGATCTGCCAGAGCAGAAAGATCTGACATTGGTATCTGTAGGCATTCCTAGAGTCAACTTATGCTTTTAACAGAGGGCATCAGCGTGGTCTTCAGTGACTCTAGCTTTAAAGGACATGTGCTGTTTGGTCCTTAGAGACATAAGCATCACAAAGGCAAGGAAGAAAAGGGCCAGAACTTTACAGATGTAGGCATGAAGTTTCAGCCTGCATGGCATTCTTTATTTTTTTAATACAAAGGAGTCAACAAAGGCATTGTTCTGCTATAATCCACAGCCCCAGTAATAGGATTCCACAGGACTCCACCAATCATCTTCCTTTGGAGTCCAGCAAGGTAATTTTCCCTTGGGTTAGGGAAATTGGCACTTTGGGGGGAATCACAGCCGGCCTTAAAGTTGTTTATGGCAGTCCTACATTCAATCCCAGCCATCTTCCATTGATGTCGGTCAGAAGCAGAGTCTTCCTTCATATAGTAGAGTAGATTTCCATCACCAAAGAAGCACAGCCTCTTACCTCACTGTCTTTTGCATTAACCTTGGCTATAGATGTATTGCCTCTTTGGTGGGTGGGAGAGAGCTGCAGGAGGTGAACTGAAAAGGAATTATAATCCAGCCAAGAATCCTGGTTAGACATCAGTTTCCTGCAAATAAGTGCAGTTCTTTTCTCCTTACATATTCAGCAAAAATTTATTCCCCAAGGTACATTTCTCTTTGGACAATACAGTAGTGGATTGTTTTTTAATAAGCAGGTGACCTGCTTTTTCCTCTTATTAAGTGAGGTCATAAATGTCTAGGATCTGGCTTTCAGAAAGCAATTTCCTCATCTTTATTCCAGAGTAAACCATTTATTTACCTGACAGGCTCAGCTATTACATGCTGAAATCTCATGCTTGGTCCTTGAGTCTATCCATGGCCACAAAGATTTCAATAAATTATGTTGCCCTGGGTGCATTCTGTTTGATCTCTTGTAACACCAAATATCATATTTTGCTCTGATTGTGACCACCAGTGACATATTTCAGAATGTTCTAGGTCTGACTCAGCAGCTGTTTTTATTTCTTCTCCTGTTGCTAATAAACTTCTAGTCAATGCTAATCTTTCATAATTGGACAAGGATGATAGCCATTATCAGGTTTGGTAAGAGACTTTTCTGTTCTTCAGATCTAGCCTTCAGAATCTTGAATTACCAGACTCATATGTTGAGGTTCACGTTGACATTAAACCATTTGATATTTCAGGACCCGCTAGACCGAGTCCCAAAATGCAGAGACTGACTTGCCAAAAGAATGGACTTATACAAAGTCCAGAATGTCTTTTCTCAGAATATTTCCTTTTCTCTGAGGCATGGAAGTCTTGGAGTTAGTATATATAAGTCTGGGTGGGGGGGCTTCCTGGAAAAAGAAGTTTTAAGAAGAAGAGCGATTTTCAAGATTCGCTGTTGTCCGGGTTTTCAGTCTTTTTTTTCCACATTTGACCACTCTGCATTTCACATGATGACATTTCAATAAGAAACCCTCATGTAGGCAGTTTGATGAACTTTTCTGCCACTCTACTAAAGTGTCTTAACATTCTTTAAAGTGTTTCTATTATTGTACTGACTCTCTGTTGGGAGCTACATCCGGTACTATTGTGAAGAGACATTTTGCCTGTATATGTATAATCAAGCATTTTCTGAAGAAGAAAAAATCCAAGATTTTGAATTCAGCATTGGACAAGGCAGTTTTGTTTGGTGCTTCTGCTACTTAGGTATTCCAACAGTTTGATGAAAGAAGCAAATTGATCTGGGGAGTTACTAAGACTTTGCAGCCCCTTTTCTTTCAAATCTATCCCAAAAACTGATTCTCAGTATTCCTTATTGGCAACGTACTGTTTCAGACAACAGGACTCTGAGAGTAGTTCAGGAGGGTTACAAGTGGTAATGGATATAGTTATACCTCCTGTTTGGGGAATCTCTCCTCGTCCACTGAACTAGACAGATTTTCTTCCTCGGTTGATTCATCATATGCTTTTCTTGGATGTCTTAGAACCAGATCCTCAGAACCAAAAGGGAAAAGGATTCTATTCCATAATGTTTCTGGTACCAAGGAAGGCTCCTTCATGGAAACTAGTACTAGACCTATCTTTTCTCAACTTGTTTACAAAAGTACCAAAGTTCAAGGTGTTGACTTTACAGATTCTGTTAACTTTCATTCCTCTTCTGTGTTTCATGGCAAGTCCAGGTGTCCAAAGCCCCTTTCATTGAGCGCAACTTTACTTATTAACTCGGGCTTTCAGATCAGCAGTCAAAAATCCTCCTAATTTCCTTTTCTAAGATGTGTTCTAAAAATTCTCCCTGCATGAGGCATCCCTAGTCAAGGAAAAAGTGGACTTGTATCTGGAAATCTATCTGAGCTTCTCAAATCAGTTTCAGGCTTCAGCCAGAGAGTATGTCAGCATTCCTGGGTTCATGGCATTTATGATTCTCATGATTCCTTTTGAGAGGCTGCACAAGAGAAAAATCCAATGGACTCACCATTCTCACCATCTGGAGTATCAAATTACAATCTTGAGTTTTGTGAAGAAAGAAAACTGTGGTGGATACAACAGACTACCCTGAATCCAGGCCTTCTAGTCTCAGCTTAGTCTGTGACAACAGACACTTCAAATTTTGCTTGGGGGCAGCTTCAGTGACAGAAAAAGTGCAGGGTCTTTGGAGTAAAACAGACAATAAAGGTCAAAGATATGTTCACTGTGATCTGTGCTATAGAATCTCTTCATCTGTGGTCCCTGGGACCTCAGCAGATGATTGCAGACAATGCCACACTAATGTGGTACATAAATGAGAGGGCACAAACCTTCTGTGCAACCTGGTTGTGGTAGCTTGGGAGGTCATTCTGAAGCATTGTTTAACCCTCCAAGCCTACTACATTCTATCAGAGCAAAATGTAGTGGCAAACAAATTGAGCAGGACTAGGGCAGACCCTCAGAAAAGGAAATTGAATGAGGGGGAATTGATTCAGATGCGGTGAACACCTCAAATAGGTTTGTCCACTTCCTTTCAAAATGGACAACTAAACACATTTTATCCCAGATGTCCTTGCAAACAGGCCTGGAAAGCATATGCTATTTCATTCTTATGGTTGAGAATGTTTCTTTGGGTGTTTCCACCCTTTACAGTGAAATCCAGGGTAATTCTGAAGATTCAGAAGGACTACGCAAACATCATTATGGCAATTCCTTCCTAGTCCAGACAGCAGTGTCTCTCCTTTGTTATGTCATTAGCCAAGGGAAATTACCAAAAGTTTTCTCACAGACTGGATCTTCTCACACAAGACAGGGGGAGGTTGACACACCCCAGTCTCAAACAACTTCAACTGACTACCTGGATGATTCATTTTTGATACCTTTTAGGCACTGTTTCTGATAATGTACAGCAGGTACTAAAGGAAGCAAGAAAACCTGCTGCTAGGAAATCTTATGTTAGCACATGGAAATAAATGTACTAGTTGGTGCCACAGTAATAGCCAGGGCCCAGTCATGGATTTTGTACCACTGATTTTTCAGTATCTGAATGAGTTTACTATCCCCTGGTCTATCTTACTCCTTTAGCAAGGGGTACTTTTTTCCATTTCAGCATGTCTGCCAATGGAACAGTTTGAAGGTGGTTAATAGCAGTCTAGATTGTGATCTAAAACTAATGTGAGACATTTTCTGTATGCAGGTGTTTCTAAATGTCTGAAAGTAGCAGACTGCTGCCTAAGAGTAATGCCTCCATGCTTTCATCTGTGGGAAAGGTCTCACCTTGGATTGAGAATGCACAGGCTACATAGCACTGTGTAGAAAACAGGATAAGATCATATTGATTATCTTTATAGACAAGTCACCAAATTCGATCCAGAAAAGCTTGTGCATGTCACATTTAGGTATGTTTATAGAAACTTCTCAAGCTGTTTACAGACTTTCCAGTGGGGGCTTTTATTGTATAAAAAGCAGATGAAGTAAGAGTCATTGGAAATCACTGAGAAGGTCATGTTGGGAGAGTTTAGGAAAATGTCCCTAGACAGCATCATGGAAGAATCTGAGAAAAATAAGTATTAAAGCCTTGTAAAGAGACACCATGGAAATTTGCTAACTGGCCTAGAGTTAATGAAACAACTAATAAATAAGAACGCATCAAAATAGAGAATTAATATAACTTTTTTTTTTTTATTTAAATAAGTTGATTCTTCTCAGCAGGTGAAGACTAAGAACTATTATGTGTATCATAGGCAGCTTAAGTATGTTTCATTTTGTTTTTTCCATATGTAATGCAGCTTAAGTCAGGTAATGGAAGATGTGCCTGGCATATCAGGTTTTATACTGTAAGGTTCTAGTTCAGGTTATGCCATGCTTTACAAGTTAGTGTAAATAAAGAATTTTTATCTTCATTCACTCTGTCTGGCTATGACATTTCCTTTTTGAGCGACCTTAAACAACACCACGGTAATACTATAAAAAAGTTGACTCTGTTACATTTGGTGACAATCAACACCCCCCCCCCCCAAACTGCCCTCCTCATGAGGCACAGGATCCCTGGCCCATTAATTACTTCTGAAGCAAGAGGCAAGCAGGGGGAGTGGTGCTGTCATCCATTCTTCGGGGACTCCAGGGTTTTATAATTAAGTCCTATTTCCACTCCACATGTCCAGTAGCATTCTCCAAAGTCAGTGTGTAGTGGGCCTTAGATAGAGCATGCTACCCACTTTCTTGAGTGATATAACACATCAGTGGGCCGTTACAACAAACACTCCTCTGTGGTCTATAATTTCCACTGTGGCATCTAACATAGTGAGGGCACTGTAGACACATGCATCTCACCTCCCCACTAAGAAAGGTGAGCAGGAATTGCCTCATCATGCCATTTCCTGTAGCACCTGGCCTGCTTGTTTTAGGTGGGTTGTCTGGGATGTAGTCAGGGTTTTCTTTTTCTTTTTGGATGTAGTCAGGGTTTTATCCCTCTACACTAGTGGACCTTGCTTTACATTTAAAATGTTTTTTGGTGCTGGAATCAAGGAGACTCTGTATGGAAATGCATAACCAGTGCAGTTATGATATGGGCACAGTAAAATCCATACGTCAAAGCAGTCATTACTTGAGGTTATGAGGGTTAGAAGATTACCAAGCAGTGCTTTTCAAAGTGGCTCTCTACTGGCATTCTTTCTTTTTTTTTTCTTATGACACCTGTATTTAGACCATGCAGGCTACTCTTGAAGTACAGTAAACTCTCAGTTAACCGGCATCCATGGGGATTGGTAGATGCCAGATAACTGTAGTTTCTGGTTGCTTGAGAGTTACTACTAAAAACAGGCCTGACTAATGCTGTACCCTATACTATTTCTTTGGTTTGACTTGTTCTTAGGTTGGTTAGAGTGGAAATTTATTCCTATCTTCCTTTGTAAAACTCTAAAACTCTAAACACCTAAGGTATGTTTCTGTGGGGTGGGGTGGGGGGGGGATGGAAAGTGCAACACATGAAAATTGTACTGTATTTTTTCAATTTTTTTTTTTTTTGCCAGTTGCTTGAGTTCCAGTTAACTGAGAGTTTACTGTACATTTCAGCAAGATCTCCCAGCGTGTCTTTTGCCTGCTTTTAGGATGCTTCTGTAGATTATACTTGTGCAGCAGCTACTTGATCTTCATTAAATACCTTAGCAAAACATTCCAGATTGGAAGAATCCTCTAGGTCTGGATCTTCTTTAGATCCACAGTGATCAAGTGCATATGCTCTAAGGATAGCCACTCAGGAGCTTGTGCTGCAGACTGTTCAGCATTGAATTTTGCTGTAGCTCTGTGAAAGCAGATAAGAAACTTAATGATGCTTGCCATAACACTAGATCTGTGAGAGGAATTCCGGCTGCAGGAGCCAACCAACAATCCATTCTATACTTTTATGTTCCTTTTTTTATTTTTATTACATTGGCTTGACACTGGAGAGGCATGAGGGTTGTTGACTGTGGGTGAGACTTGCATGTTCTGTATTTCTTATGGTCCTAATCCCTGTTGCATAATAGTCCCTGCTGCTGGGTCTTGTGGTCCTAATGCTTGTAGTTGTAGTTCCTGTATCTAGGTCCTGTAGTCCTACTGTCTGTTGTGTAGTAATTCCTGCAGCTCTGTCCTGGGGTCCTAATGCCTATTGCTTAGTAGTTCCTACAGCTCTATACCATGGTCTTAATACCTGTTGGGTGGTAGTTCCTGCATCAGGGTCCTGTGGTCCTAATGCTTATCGTTGTAGTTCCTGTAGCTAGTTCCTGTGATCCTAATGCCAGTTCTGTAGTAGTTTCAGCAGCATTGTCCTGCAGTCCTGATGCCTATTTCGTACTAGTTCCTGCAGCTAGATCATGTGATCATAATACCTGCTTCTTATTAATTCCTGAAGCTAGGTCCTGTGGTCGTACTGCCTGCTGTGTAATAGTTCCAGCAGCTAGAAGCTGTGATCCTAATACCTGTTGTATAGTAGTTCCTGCAGCTTAATTTCTGTGGTCCTAATACCTGTTGTGTTGTAGTTCCTACAGCTAGATCCTGTGATTCTACTATCTGTTGTGTAGTAGCGCCTGCAGCTAGGTCCTGTGATCCTAATGCCTGTTGTGTAGTAGTTTCTGCTTCTGGGCCCTGTGGTCATAATGACTATTGTGTAGTAGTTACTACAGTTAGGTCATGTGATCCTAAAGCATGTTGTGCAGTAGTTCTTGCAGCTAGGTCCTGTGATCCTAATGCCTTTTGCATAGTAGTTTGTAAAGCTAGATCATGTGGTTCTGATGCCTGTTGCATAGTAGTTCCTTCAGCCTGGACAGGTGGTGCTAATGCCTGTTGTGCAGTAGTTTCTGCAGATTGATCTTGTGGTCTTAATGCCTATTGTGCAGTAGCTCCTGCAGTGAGGCCCTGTGGCCCTATTGCCTATTGTGTAGTAGCTTCTGCACTGAGGGGCTGTGATCCTAATGCCTTTTTTGTGGTATTTCTGGAAGCTAGATCATGTGGTCCTAATGTCTGTTGGTGTAGTGTTCCTGCAACTAGATCATGTGATCCTATTGCTTTTTGTGCAGTAGTTCCTACAGCTTGATCTCGTGGTCCTAATGCCTTTTGTTAGTGGTACCTGCAGCTATATCCTGTGATTCTAATACCTGTTGTATAGTGGTTCCTGCAGCTAAGTCCTGTGATTCTAATACCTGTTGCGTAGTAGTTTGTGAAGATGTATCATGTGGTCCTAATCCCTGTTGTGCAGTAGTTCCTGTAGCTGTACTTGTGGTTCTAATGGCTGATGTGTAGTAGTTCTTGCAGCTGTATCCTGTGGTCCTAGTGCCTGTTGTGTAGTATTTCCTGCAGCTAGATCCTGTGGTCCTAATGCCTGTTGTGTAGTAGTTCCTGCAGCTATGTTCTGTGATCCTAATGCCTACTGTGTCGTAGTTCGTGAAGCTATATCATGTTATCCTAATGCCTGTTGCATAGTAGTAACTGCAGCTAGATCATGTAATCCTAATGCCTGTTTATGGTAGTTCCTACAGCGAGATCCTGTCATTTTAATACTTATTTTGTACTAGTTTCTGCAGCTAGATCCTGTGGTCCTAATACCTGTTGTGTAGCGATTCCTACAGCTGGGACCTGTGGTTCTAAAGCCTATTGTTTAGTAGTTCATGACGCTAGATCATAGGTTCATAGGTTCATAGGTGTGTACTAAGCTAATGGCCTTGGAGCCTTTACAAGCCTAACCCATAGGATTACCCTGGCATCGTGCCACCCGACCTTAGCTCCCAGTGCCTCTGTCGAATATAGCCACTGGAGTGATCTCCAGGGTGAATTTTCTGTTTCCCATCCACTCATCAAGATTTTTCTTGAAGAGGGCCAGTGAGGTGCTCTGCTTGACATGTATAGGAAGTCTATTCCATAGCATGGGCAGTCTCTGGGTTATGAACCTGTCCCTCCAGCATGTTCTGTTGATTGTGGTATTGAGGTTGAGGTCTCTGGAGCATGTGGTATAGAGGGGCTGGGATTTCTTTAGATGTAGCATTTCTAACAGAGCTGGGTCAGACATGGCTTTGTAAGTCAAGCAGAGATCGCCTCTAAGTAGGTGATATGAGACAGAGATAAGTTGGAGTTTTTTTTAGTCTGTCCATAAAGGACAAGTGTTTAAGGCCTAGGATCCTCTTTGTGAGGTACTTTTGCTGCCTTTCCAGTTGTTGCAGGTGTCTAGTGTACTTGATGATTGGCCTAATGAGGGAAGAGTAGAGGGAGACAATGACCTCTTTCTTCCTGGATGCAAAACCCTTAGTAATGAGATGTGCCACATAGAAGGACTTTCTGACCACAATAGCAATGTAGTGTTCAAAAGAGAGGTTGTTGTCAACCTGTGTACCCAGATCTCTTATAACGCCTTCTGTGTTCAGTGGACTACAATTGATGTGGTAATTCAAGAGAACTGGGTTTTTCCCAAAGGGGATGATGACACATTTTTTGGCATTGAGCTTAAGGCCATGATTCTGGCACCAGTTGTTGGTCTCAATGAGGGCTTTCTGTAGGATGCCAACATAACTTGAGGAGTTAATAATAGCTCCCAACTTGCAATTGTCTGTGAACTTTGTCAGCCAGAGTCCCTTCTTGTTGGCCTGGACTTCAGAGAAGAACATACCAAACAGGAGAGGACCCAGGACCAAACCTTATGGGACTCCACTCGTGACTGGTCAGCAGTCTGACTTGGACTCAGCTACTTTCACACTGTGGGTTCTATCTGTGAGTCAGTTTGCAACCCACCTAGTGATATTGGGGTTGATGCCTAGCTTAGTGAGTTTTTCTATTATTCCTGAGTGAGGAATGGTATCAATGGCCTTGGCCAGATCAAGGTAGGCTCATGTGGTCCTATTGCCTGTTTCATAGTAATTCCTGCATCTAGGTCCTATGGTGCTAATGCCTATTGCATGGTGGATCCTGCAGCTAGATCCTGTTGTCCTAATGCTTGTTTTGTAGTATTTCTTGCAGGTAGATTCTGTGGTCCTTATGCCTTTTGTGTAGTAGATGTTCTTCGTGTTCTACTGTTGCAGTCATCAAATTTAGGTTATCCCTGCCAGGGTAGCCCTTGGCTGGTCCGAATACCAGAGGCTTAGTATTTCATTCAGTTGCTGTCGCTTGAGGACTGACATCAGGTTGTCAGTAGTATAATGTAAGGCAGCCAATGCCATTACCTCTGTCTTTCTTGCCTTGGAGCCCAAAGCAGAAGCAGTTTGCAAGAGTGCTGGTTGGCCACTACCTGAGTTTTCATCTCTGAACTGAAGTTGAAGTCTTGTAAAGGTAAGTACCCCATTGGGGATCCTTTTTTCTTACACTAACCGATGTCAGAAAAAGTTAACAGTTGTCTCGCCTGTGGAAAGCAAATACTACACTGAGACTTCCACTCTTACTGCATTGCTTGTTTAGGCCAGACTACGACCTCCCCCGTTGTTGCTTCTGTGCACTGTTCAATGCCAGAACTATCCATTGTTGGGCCCTTGTTGTAGCCAGATATTTTTGTTTACAGTCTTCGAATTCCGATATGGCTTCGGAAAGCCATCCGACAGCAGATCTTTTGCAAAAATGTAAAGATAAAGACAGAGACAGACTGCACAGGTCCAAACCTACTGACGACACTTCCGTTAAGCTAGTCGACAGTCCTCCAGTACTCAGTGAGGCGCTTTCTCAGCCCCTGATGCCCGCTTCTGTTGATTCACAGGCTGCTACTGAGACCCTTTTGGAGTCCGGTATGCCACAAAACTCTTCTTCGACTAAGGATCCTGTGGTTGTCTCTACCTTGGATGGGTCCAGAGCTGCTGAGCAGACACTGGCTTCTGAGGAAATCCTTCGCACTACCGAATCTCCACACAAACCAACGTTTTCTTTCGCAACTACCATTCTCTCAAAAACGACTGAGTTACTTAGGCCCAGGGTTCGAATCACACCCAAAAAACTGATGACCCACTCTCAGGCACCTGCTACCTTGCCTCAGTCTCAAATGATTAATATAGCAAAAGACCTTATCATGCTGGTCAGGGGAAGCCAAGCTACCCTCTCAAAAAGGAAGAGATCTGTCCCGTGTAGTTTTGTCTGAACAAGAGTCAGATGAATCTGATGCTTTTCACTATGAAGGCATGCAACCCCTCCTCACTTATGAGGATTCTGATGCAGAGGACTCCATTCCTTCAGCTTTTCCCCCAGCGGATTTTTCCTTTGGAGAAATCCTGCATACTTTAAGGGAGCATTTCCAATGGGAGAGTCAGGACTACCTTCAGTCCAAAAGAGACTTGGGGAATTCTTAGATCTTCCGCAACACAGACCCTTGGCCATCCCCCCAGTCCTGGATGTCGTGGATGATGTTTTCCTTGAATCCAGCTTGACTCCTGACTCCCTACCTCCTGCTCCCAGAAAACCTGACAGGTGCTATATAGTCCCTGACTCACACAAATATCTTTTTAAAAATCCTACAGCTGACCCTGAGGTCATTTCTCAAGGGCCAAAAGAAATTAAAGCAATCTCTGCTAAGAATCCCACACCCTCAGACAGGGATTCCCGAGCATTGGACAGATGGGGTAGAAAAGTATACATCTCAGCTACTCTTGCTGTCAGGGCACTAAATTGTCAGTTCCATATGCTGAAATTTCAGCAATGTACTCTGAAACTCCTTAAACAAAAATGTCTTCCCCTCCTACTTGGGCAGAATCTAAAGATTTACAAGACTTAATGCATTCTGCAAGCCAAGTAACTAAACACACTTTGCAGTGTGGTTTTGATGCCCTAGAGGCTTCTAGTAGGGCAGCAGTCACTGGGTCTGTCATTAGAAGGCATGCATGGCTTAAGGAACAAACCCTGCCAGACCATGTCAAATCTAAATTGTTGGATGCCCCCTTGCACAAAGATAACTTATTTGGCACTAAGGCAGAAGAGGTCTTAAAAAAAGATGGAAGAAAAAGCAAAATCTATGCAAACAATTAAGGATTTCTTACAAGTCCAGCCCCCTAGGTTCAGCAGGCATTGTCACTTTAAGCACTGGTCCTTTCCTGCTCCGAGTAAACCAGCCCAGCCTAGGCACTGTGGAAAAAGACCACCCAGACAGCAGCCCCAGGTAATGCAGAGATCTAAGCAGTGGACTACCTCCACTTCAAAATCAAGGAGTTCTAAGCCATCCCCTTATGGTAAGAACTCACAATAACTCACTTCCTCCTCCTCCTCCCCCCTCTGCCCACCTTCACTTACCCCTAGGAGGAAAACTCTCATTTCACTCAAGCACCTGGGCCACCATAACCAAGGACCAATAGGTTCTGAACATTGTGTCTCAGGGATACAAATTCTACTTTCATACCCTTCCAACCCCAAAAGGGTTCCCAGATCTACCACCAAATCAGTGGGCATATGCTCAAAATCAAATTCTTTCCCTTCCCTCTATGAGAGCAGTAGAGCAGGTTCCTGCAGAACAGATAGGCCAAGGCTTCTACTCCAGACTTTTTCTGGTGCCCAGAAATGAGGGCACCCGGTGCCCCATCCTCGATCTAGCAATTTTAAACACCTTCCTGGTGATCCCAAAGTTCAAAATGCTCACCCTGCAGCAGCTGCTACCCATGCTGTCTAAGGACGCTTGGCTAGCCACCCTAGATCTAAAAGAGGCCTACCTCCACATTCCTATCAGGGAACCATGCAGGCAACATCTCTGCTTCAGGGCAGGATCTCAAGACTTTCAGTTCTCTGCTCTTCCCTTTGGCTTATACTGCTCCCAGAGTTTTTACAAAATGTCTGGCTCCGGCCATTGCATTTTGCAGACAAAGAAATATTCAAATTTACCCATACGTAGATGACTGCCTTATTCAGGCAGACAGCCAGGAAAAGCTGTTCAAGCACATGGCCTTTGTAAAAACACTACTAACCTCCCTAGGATACACAGTCAATGAAAAGAAATCCAAACAGGTGCCCACCCAAAGGATAATCTTCCTGGGAGCAAGTTTGGACACAGCATCCCAGACTGTATTCCTTACACCAGAGAAACAAATTTTCCTAACAACCTACTTCTCTCAACTAGCCACCAGGCCCCAGCTACCTGCAAGGAAGATCCTGCAAGCTCTGGGGTTCATGGCATCTTGCATACTACTTATTCCATGTGTCAGACTGTACATGAGGAAACTTTAATGGTACCTAAAGACCCTTTGGTGTCAACACTCTCAAGATCTGCAAACTTTTCTACCTATAATTCCTTGCCTCAGAAAGGAATTTGTTTGGTGGGCAACAGCATGATCCCACAACAAGGGACTGCCCTTCTCCCCATCCCCCGCCACCCAGACCCTCACCACAGATGCATCAGACTATGCTTGGGGTGCACACCTAGATGGCAGGTGCATACAGGGCCAATGGAGCCCTAAGGAAATCCCTCTGCACATCAGTCAAAAAGAGATGATGGCTGTGCAGCACACCTTGATAACTTTCAAACCGCTTCTCTCTCCAGGGGTTTTCCTGATCAAAACAGACAACACCACTGTGATGTGGTACATCAACAAGCAGGGAGGGACTCACTCCTACCCTCTGTGCAGGCTGGCCATGACCCTTTGGCTCACAGCCTTTCCCATGCAACTACACCTGTTAGCACAATTCCTACCAGGCTCTCTCAAATCTCTGGCAGACCAATTAAGCAGAAACCTTCTGGACCCACATGAGTGGCAACTCAACAGAAGTACCTTCATCCTAATAACTCAGAAATGGGGAACCCCCAAGGTCAACCTCTTTACCTTCCACACCAACCATCAGCTCAGAAAATTCTGCACCAGGGAGCATCACTGCATGGCTTGGAAAGTGGATGTCCTGTCCTTCCCTTGGGTCAATCTATGGGTCTGTGCCTTTCCTCCCCTACCTCTCTTCCCAAGGGTACTGTTCAAAATAAGGGAAGAAAAACCAAGGACCATTCTTAAGCTCCAGGCTGGCCCCAACAACACTGGTAGCCCTTGCTGTGCAGCCTGTCCCCGCTGCCTCCATGGCATCTTCCTCAGATTCCAAAACTACTGACCCAGAGGGAAGGGGAATTCATGCATCCCAAATTGCAGACACTCAATTTGGCAGCTTGGCTTATTTCCTAACCCGGAACCAATCTGCCATTCTAAGTAAACAGGTTCTGGATGTTGTCCGTGAGGCAAGATGTCCTAGCACCAGAAAATCTTATGCAGGTAAATGGAAAAGGTTCTGCACCTGGATCCAGGCTAAGGGAGTCAATACGGCACAGCCCTCCATCCCTCTCATCCTGAATTACTTAGCTGACCTACTACACAGTGGTCTCTCTTTCTCCTCTATATAAATTTATGCCTCTGCTATTTCTGCTCATTTTCCCACTGAGCAGCCCCTTTTCTCACACCCTTTGATCAAACAGTTCCTCAGAGAGGCTAGCAACTAGAGGCCCCCAGAAGGACACCAACGCCAGCTTGGGACCTTAACTTTGTCTTGGTAAAGCTCACCCTGCCCCTTTCAAACCAGCTTCTTGTACAAAGCTAAAATTTCTCTCCTGGAAGACAGCTTTTCTTCTGGCCATCATTTCAGCCAGAAGAGTCTCTGAGCTGCAAGGTCTCATGGCTGTGGAACCCTTCATCATCTTCCATGCACACAGGGTATCCCTCAGAACTAACCCATCCTTCATTACCGAGGTGATGTCCAGTGTGGCTCTCAACCAATCCCTTCATCTGCCCACCTTCTTTCCTAATCCCCAGAACAAGGGGGAAAGGATTCTTCACTCTCTAGATGTGCACAGACAGCTCAGATTCTATCTGGACAGGACTAAATCCTTCAGAAAGTCTGATCAGTTGCTGGTTAGCTTTGCTATAGGGTCAGAAGGCAAAGCCATCTGCAAGCAAACCATTTCCAAATGGATAGCACACTGCATCCATTTCTGCTACAAACAGCATGGACTGCCTCCCCCAAAGGGGTCAGGACACACTCCACCAGACCAGCCTGTACCCCTGCAGCTTTCCTAAGATGAGTCCCCACCAGGGACATCCTTGAGGCTGCCACCTGGACAACTGATCACACTTTTACCAAGCATTACCACCTGTCTCTCTTCTCCATATCCAGGGCAGGGTTTGCCACTGCAGTCCTGCAAGGCATTCTAGCCAGCCCCTAGTTTCCTTGACTGCCTCCACCCATTTCCTCAGCTTTGGGAATCAACCCAAATGTGATGACTGCAACAGTGAAACACGAAGAACATAGTACAGTTGTATACACTTGCCATGAATGTAGATGCTCGAGTGTATTCACTGTTGCAGTCCTGATTTCCCTCCCTCCACCCCCCTTTATTCTCTTTCTTTCCTTAAAAGGGACATATTGGTATTTATTTTCCAATGGTGGGGTTCTTCTACCAGAACCTGGCCTCCTACTCTGGGGGCTCCTGACAGGTTAGGGCAAGAAAAACTGAGGTAACGGCATCAGCTGCCTTACTTTATATTAGTGATGACCTGGCGTCAGTCCTCAAGCCACAGCAACCAACGCAGAAATGCTAAGCCTCTGGTATTCAGGCCAGCCGAGGGCTACCCTGGCAGGGATAACCCAAATGTGATGACTGCAACAGTGATTACACTCGAACATCTACATTTATGGTAAGTGTACACAACTGTACTTTCCTGCAGCTATGTCTGGTGACCTTAATGTCTTTTGTGTTGTCCTGCGGTCCTGATACCTTTTGTGAAGTAGTAGTTCCTACATGTAGATCCTGTGATCCTAATGCCTGTTGTGTAGCAGTTCCTGTAGCTAGATCCTGTGGTCATAATGCCTGTTTTGTAGTAGTTCCTTCAGCTAGATCCTGTGGTCATAATGCCTGTTTTCTAGTAGTTCCTTCAGCTAGATCCTGTGATCTTAATGCCTGTTGTGTAGCAGTTCCTGTAGCTAGATCCTGTGGTCATAATGCCTGTTTTGTAGTAGTTCCTTCAGCTAGATCATGTGGTCATAATGCCTGTTTTGTAGTAGTTCCTTCAGCTAGATCCTGTGATCTTAATGCCTGTTGTGTAGCAGTTCCTGTAGCTAGATCCTGTGGTCATAATGCCTGTTTTGTAGTAGTTCCTTCAGCTAGATCCTGTGATCTTAATGCCTGTTGTGTTGTAGTTCATGAAGTTAGGCCCTGTGATCCTAATGGCTGTTGTGTAGTAATTCCTGCAGCCAGATCATGTGGTCCTGATGCCTGTTGTGTAGTAGTTTCTGCAGCTAGATACTGTGGTCCTAATGCCAGTTGCATAGTAGTTCCTGAAGCTAGGTCCTGTGATCATAATGCCTGTTGTGTAGTAGTTCTTGCAGGTTGCAGGTAAATCATGTAGTCCTAATGCTTGCTTAACTTATTTTACTAGGTTATAACTTATCTTGATACTGTATACCCTTCCCCTGACACTTACAGCTTTACCAGAGCTATTAGTTACTATTCATAGAACTACCTTTGTTGGCGACTGTTCACACAGCACGTACTGACTTAACCTAATGCTCTCTTACATTCTTTTATTTTTCTTTCAGTAAACCAAGCTGCCCCTTGGGTCAAGCGGGTCTCTGTTCCCCATAACAAGAAGTGGAAACCCCCAAAATACCTCACTTGTGCACCGGGCACCCATGGACACTGTCCTGTAACTAAAGAGATTTAAAACTAAAGTAGGTGCTTAACATCCAAGTGTCTAGACAGTAAAATACCTTAACTGCATTAAATTAAACAAATGTTAGTGAGTGTGTTAGTACATTCTGCTGTATAGTTCCGTACTCAAACCACTGTACTGAAAAACTGATTGCCAAGAAGCAACAGCTGCATAAACCTCTCCAGTAAGTGTCCCCTCCAAAACCACAGTCTATTTTCTTTTGAGAAAAACTTACATCTATAAAGTAGCATAACATTACCTCTTCTCTTCATCTGTACCCAATCCCAGCTTTAATATTATATCCTATTAAGAAATTCAGGGTAAAATTAGATAATGTCTACACTTACCTTAATTTAACAGTATAAAGTAGAGTGACTGTGCAAAGTAACATACCTTTTCTTAAGGTTCACTTATCGGTCTCTAATTCTCTTGCACTTCGCAAACAGTGTCACAAACATTTTAAATGTGCATTAAACGTAAACTATCCCATTGACTTTAGCAGCAGCTTTCAGCCGATCCCATAGCTCTGCATCTGCAGATAATCTGATTCTAGTCACCAGCAGTATTTTTTCTTATTGTACAGTAGAATATCCATGGTCATCAAACAACCATGCAGTAAGTATTTCTGTTTCTGTGCTCATTCCATCTAAGTTACATATCACTGTTAAAGGCATTCCACTCTATTTTAAAACCCTATTTTTAAGGAACATATCCTTTTTTTCACTGGTTTTAATACCTCAGTGATTGTTTTTGAAGATTGCTGCACAGAGGATCAAGGCTGGACCCGGTCCATTTGCCCTTACTTCGCTCGGGCCCTCTCCGCTCCCCTACCCTACCCCCATTTCCACTCACCATCACATCAATTACATTTATCTCTAACCTCTCCCGTCCCACCCACTTCATAGTTCAATCACTACTCACATCCATTTACTGATCTAAACTCTCGTAAACTTATCCATTATCCTATCTCCAACCTCAGCTAATTACACACTACTTCCTAACCCATAATCTTCTAGATATTCTGTACTGCCCCCTACAACTGTTATAATACTTTCTGCTTCCTTTCTTACCCCACCTTCCTTTTTTATTATCCCGCTCTTCTCCTTCACGAATACTCCCTCCATTATCAAACTATTACTACTTAGTGCTTCCCCTACTCAATTAAAAATACCAAATCTTAAAGATTTTCTAAACATCTTTATGCTAATCCAATGCATCATGATACTTCTATCTTTCTCCTTAGCCACGCACTGTACATCCTACCACTACCCCCTAGCCCTTCCCCAAAGTAACCAAAAGGTATCTATTAACTCTTCTACACTAAAGCAATCAACAAGCTTTCAAATATCTCCTGGCATCTTCAACACCACCATCCTAGGCCAACATAATACTAATTTACCACCACCCAAAATAACATGAAATATATCACATTTAGATACCACAAACATATATGTAGTCACATCACAACAATAGCAAACATTGCCAAAAAACTGCTTACAAGTGGGAACATACGCCTGAATTCCGGACCCAATACCCTTACTTCATCCAGTTCTCAAACACCACTTATACTTAATATAGCTCACATAAACACTGAATTATTGTTTCTAAATTTAAATGTTAGACGTTTGGTTAATAAAGTTCATGAACTAGAGGTTATCCTATCACATTATTCTCCTGAAATAGCCATCCTAACAGAGACCTGGCTTAAATCCCATATCTCAGACAATGAAATTACACCTTCAGGGTATAATATACTTTGAGCAGACAGAAATGACAAAAGAGGAGGTGGAGTAGCTATACTTTTCAAAAACAGCCTAACTGTGATACCTCTAAATCTACAAATATCTACCCTCACTAATACTGACGTACTTCTTGCCAAATTACAAATTTATGCTAACAAGCACATAACTATAGTAGCCATTTACATTCCACCAGGCAATAATATTTCCACCAATGAACACACCCTTCAGTGTATCTCTAATAACATTACCCAAGAAACTATTATCACATGTGATCTTAATACGGACTGATTTACCTGTAACTCTAACAACCCTAGCAACCACATTAATCTCTATGCCTTCTCACAAATTACCCAGTTCCATACCAGAGTAGACAAAAACTCTAATAAGCACTCCATTCCTGACTGGGCCCTAACAAACAAACCCTCCCATTATCAAAATGATGGCTATTTATCGGACATTAGTGATCACATACCTACTTATTTATTCAGGTAACACATTAACCCTACTAAGCACATTATATATCATTAAACCCATAATAATTTTTTTTAAAATGCAGGAACTAATATACACTCTAAAACACTGTATCTAGAGCCCACTGAAAACTTTACCCTTAGATGTAGCAGTTGAATCTTTTAATAATACTTTCCTCAATGTACTCAACAGTATGGCACCCCTAGAACAGTTTGTGTCAAAGCAAATTCTGCCACATGGCTTACTATCAAAACAAAAACCCTCCTTAAGCAAAGGGACAAGGCCTGGATCTCCTGGCATACTAGCAAAACTCTACCTGATCATATAACTTATCAACAACTCAGGAACAAAGTTAAACATCAAATCAAGCTAGACAAAAAGAACTATTATACTAACATGCAAATTAAGTATCAAAATAACTCAGAAAAATTCTGAGCTACAATCAAAAACATACTCAGTCCCGGACAAATCACACCCCCTCCACCTTACCAAACAACTCAGAAACCACCGCTGAACAGTTTAACAAGTACTTTGCAAAAAACATTTTTGCACTAACCAGAGATAACCCAAATAACCTACAAACAGCTAACAAACTAAATAAAAATAACAATAATAATAATACTTCTTTCTCATTTCAACCCATCCCCACCAAAACCATATAAAAACTCCTAAAAGAAAATCTAAACCAACTAGAACTGCAGTTGAGAACATACCAGCAGAGGTCCTAAAAATTGCAATTGAGGCTATATTTTATCCCATAGCGATACTGATTAACCACTCAGTTTCTGAAAACTACGTCCCTACCATCTGGAAAATTTCTTATATTATCGCCCTACACAAAGGTGGTAAATTAACTGAACTAACTCATTATCACCCCATAACTGTCCTATCCACACTTTCAAAACTCATGGAGAAATGTATACATTCCCAAGTTATAAGATATCTCACATTCAGTAACTTACTTTCCATCTCCCTACATGGATTTAGACCATCACATTGTACAGCCACTGCTCTTCTTAGCTTTACCTACACCATAAGCCGATACAGGAATGAGGGAAATATAGTCTCATCAGTTTTCTTGGATATGTCTAAAGCAGGGGAGCCTGCAGGATTTTTTGCAGGGGGTTGCAACCCCCCACGTAGACATTACAGTGTCCCATTACTTGCTTATTTCTCCCCAGTTGCCATAGACACTGTTCAAAACTCTCATTGTGCATACTGTTTTGTGCTTTATTTCTACAATGATTATAGATATTTGGATTTAATTTAATTTACAACTTTTATTTCAAATTTTATAGCACAAATACTGATAGACATTTGCTAAACAAATCAATAGTCTTATAATGAAAACAGACTTAGCATTAAAGCTTCTCTCCCTTTGAAACTCAAATTCACTGAAATAGCATTTAAACCCACATTTAAAGAAAATGCATCTGGCCAATGGCAGGTTAAGTTTACTTTTAGGCTATTTTCAAACCATAGGCCCCTTGCACACATTTTTAGGGCCATGCAAAAGTGCTTTGATTCACCTTCCTGACTGTATTAATTATAATATACAGTTGAATTATATCCCTTGCATAGTACAGCACCACTTGTTAGAGTGTGTTTTAAATTTATAGTTTTGAACATTTTTCCAGTAAGCAGTGAGAAAAACATACACATAAATAATGACAAACTGCCCAGTTCAGAACACTTCAACCATAAAAGGCCACTCAAACTTGTCATTACAATCCACCAATATCAGTCAATATACACATCTCTGCAGAAGTAAAAGTCATATGAATAATTCCACATTAAAGCTATCTGAAACTAATGAAGAGGTTGTTGCTAGAAAACAACTGTATATTTCAGTGTTTCATCTACAAATTCAGTACATGCTGCCCTCAAAGAATAAATTGCCTATGTTACATTAAAAATGGTAAGCTGGTATTTTGCAATAGAAAATGGGTGGCAAGCTGAAAAACAGGTTCATAGTTACTAGGTATCTCATCCAAAGGAGGACATCCTCAGGACTGCAGCACCCCACCCCCTTAAAATACAAATCTACATGCTGTGGTAGTAGAAACTGCAGCCCACTACATCAAGATGCAAATATGCTACCTGCTGTGCTACTAACACTACTATAAAATTCTGCACCACAATAGTGATGCCATTTGCTAAACAAAACAGTTGTACATTTTAAGCAGACAGCATGAGCAGCAGTAAACGGCTCTTAGCCTGAAGCTCACAGTTCCTTGAAAATGCACTTGAAAATAAATTCCACCTGCTAACTCTAACTTGGGCATTTCATCCTCTCTCACACACACACACAGACACACACACCCTCAACCTCTTAGTGCAATAAATCTGGACAAAGCCTAAAGTAAATAGGGACAGATTATAAATATTGCTCTCATGAACTTAGAAAATTGCTAGATTAACAGGATATGTGTTAGTATGCATTTTTCTAAAGGATATGATGTCTAAAACTCAAATGTCTGTTATTATTTACCAACTTCAATCCTTTTTAAGAAGGATATGGGGCAAAAATCTAGACATTCTTCAAAAACCTGTACAGCTGAGGGGTATGCTGCCTTCCTCTTACACACACACACACACACACACACACACACACACGCACACGCACACACCATACCTCTCAATCTATTAGCACAAGAAATATGGACAAAGACTGTTATAATGTTGGGGACAAAGGTCCAAAACTAGGGACACATTTAGAAAGATGCTAGAAAACAGGATTTGTGTTAGAATGCGTTTTCTAAAGGATATGAAAATCTGAAACTAAAACACATCATTTAGTAACTTTAATCCTTAGCTCAACTCAGTGATTTTGATTTGTCAAAAAAAAAACAGAATTTTTATGAGGAACAGACCAAAAATATAAGACAAAAATTTGGACATTCTGTGAAAGTCTGTACAGTTGAAAGGCATGACACATACATCTCCCTACCTTATTAGAAAGTGGATAAAACAACAAGGTTTGCATTAGTATGTATTTTCTGAGGATATGAAGTTTAAAACTCAAATGTCTGCCATTATTTTCTGACTTCAGTCCTCAATGATTTGTCAGAAACAAACACAATTTTATGAGAAACAAGCTGAAATATGACGCAAAAATCTGGATAATTGCAAGGTATGAACCCCTCTTACACACACTCCTAACCCCCCTCTTACTTTCACACAAACACACGCACACCTCTACCACCCTCTTACAAACACACACACAGACTTACCTACTTCTTACACACACCCATGCCCTTAGTTCAGCTAGACATACACACACACACACACACACACACACACACACACACACACACACACACACACACACACACACACACACACACACACACACACCCTTAGTTCAGCTAAGCATACAAACACACACACACACACACACACACACACACACACACACACACACACACACACACACACACACACACATCCCTTAGTTCAGCTAAGCATACTAAATTTCCAATTCCCTTACACTTTCTTAACGTCTGTGGTCTCAAAATTTCCATTTCCCTTATACTTACTTCATAATGTTTCCAGTTCCCTTACACTTACTTCATAACTTCTGTGGTCTCAAAATTTCCAGTTCCTTTACACTTATTTCATAATGTTTCCAATTTTCTTACACTTACTTCATAATGTCTGTAGTCTCAGAATTTCCAATTCCCTTACACTTGTTTCATAACATTTTCAATATCCTTACACTTATTTCATAATGTCTGTGGTTTTCTCTGTGAGGCGATCAGACAAGAAAAAGCAATCATAACTCTGTGGTCTTCTCAGACAGGAAGAAGCAATTTCAAATTAGCGCAGACGGGCGGACAGGAAGAACAGGACATCTACATGCACAGACATGGTGTCTCCGGACAGGACCGTTCTTAAAGAAGAACGCAATGTAAAAGAAAACTAAAGAAAAATGCATAAATGCAATGTAAAAGAAAACTAAAGAAACATGCACAAATTGTAATTAAAAGAAAATTAATCTCCTGGTCAGCCCGTTCCAGGGGGGTGCAAGTGCACCCCCTTGCACCTGCTTGCGGGCACCCTTTGTTTAAAGCCTTTGACACAGTCTCCCACAACAAACTTCTAACTGCTGTCTTAGACCTAAAGAAACACCCATCATGTGTTTCATGATTCCATAGTTACTTGGTCTTTAGCAGGCAGTTAAGTTGCAATATGACCTCGCCACACTTCTCACTATTACCCTTGGGGTCCCATAGGGATTCATGTTTGCCCTTTTCCCTTCAGTATTTTCACTAATAACCTCAACTCAGCCACCTCACTTGCCATCATTATCCAATATGCAGATGATTCAGCGTTAATATGTGCAGCCTCTGCCATGCAGCAGCTTCAGGACAAAACACAACAGGCCTTTACAGAAACTGAAACATGACTGGCTAACTACCAACTTATTCTTAACCCCAAAGAAACAAAACTTATGATTTTTCAACTTACCAGACAACTAGATTCCCCCTCCACAGTTCCACATCACCTAATAAAAATACAATAATTACACCTAGACCATCCACCAAACTACTAGGAGTCATTGTAGATGATAAGCTAAGATATGACTTGCATATATCACAAACAATTAAAAAAGTCTACAAAAAATGGGCACCCTTTACAGAAACCAAGAATTTTTAACAGACTCCTCAAGAGCTGCTATAGCCAGAGCCTACCTACTAGCAGCTCTATTATACACTCACATCCTTATCAACCTAAAAAGAAAAAAAAAAACAGATTTAGATAAACTGAATACATGCTATAGCAAAATGGCTAAATTTGCTACTTGACCATTACACAGGTCACACCACTATCTTGCCCTCAAAAAAAAAAACTCTCCTGGCTTGAACTACCACAGCTTTTTGCACACAACCAGTTACTCATGGCCCATAAATTACTCTATAACCCCAAAACACTCCAGCTCTCCAAAGCTTACTACAACCTTACTCTAACACTCGAACACTACGATCATCAAATAAATCTTTACTACTTTACTACAAGTCTCTAGAACTAATAACACTGCAGGAGACTTCTTATACTCTTCCTACATCTCAAAAATTTTGAACTCCCTCCCCCATAATATTAGAACCACTGACAACACACATCACTTTAAAAAACTATTCAAAAATGCTCTGCTTATGCAACACCCCTGGCTGATCTCCTGCTATCATAAATACACTCTCCATTAATTATTCAGCCTGTCTCTTAGATATTTCTTTTTTTTCTTTTTATTCTTAAACATGTGATAAATCTAGAATTATTTTCCCTTTACAAATGTAAATTAATACTCACAGGTTCTGTGTTAATAATATCACTGTGTTAAGTTCCATATCTGATGTATCTACTGTTAAGACTTGCTGTATCAACTGTAACTTATTTTGTATATATTGTTTGTCATGCTGTATTTACTGTTACTGATGTTGTATGTGGTGTCACTTTTTGTGGAGCTTTTCTCCCCAGGCCTCTGCTGAATATGGGTTCTGCCCAGTCGGACTTTCCCAGTAAACAAATGTAAAATAAAATAAGTAAATAAATTGTATTGTGGTTCGTGCAGGTAGATCATCTGGTCCTAAAGCTTGTTGTGTAGAATTGCCTTCAGCTAGATCCTGTGGTTCTAATGCCTGTTGTGTAGTAGTTCCTGCATCTATGCTCTGTGATCATAAAATATGTTTTAGCATAGTTCCTGCAGCTAGGCCCTTTGATACTAAAGGCTGTTGCATAATAGTTCATGCAGCTAGGCCCTGTGGTCCCAATGCCTCTTGTGTAGTAGATCCTGTAGCCAGAACTGTACTCACAAATCTAATTTGCGTTTAAGTACTCATAACTTTCATTTCTTTTAATCTTCATGTGGCTAAGTAGTATTTTACATCTGACAGTCACCAAATGCTATAAACACATGGGTTTGAAAAGTCATTTTTCTTTCAGACTGTATATCTCATATCTGAAATGTAAAATATTAATACTAGTTAAAGTGATTATTTCATTGCAGCTTAAAATCTTTATTTTGGTCTTTTGCAGTTGTATCTTGGAGTTGTTCTAGCATCAGTTGTCATCATCACTGGCTGTTTTTCCTACTACCAGGAAGCCAAGAGCTCAAAAATAATGGACTCCTTCAAGAAAATGGTCCCTCAGGTAATGCACGCATGTTAATACTAGCTACTGGAAGTAGTAATAATGATAAAGACACTGTCAGGAGTAAATGTTCACATTAAGATGCCAGCTGTATGACTCACCCCCATAGCACCTCACTCCTAAAGCAGTTAAGACATAACTTTTAATATGTTGCTGACAAGTCTGTATTTTAGGCTGAGGACTTTGGATGCATATTTTGTAAGACATGGCTTCTTAAGTCTTAGGTGGATGGTGTCTTGCAAAGGAGAGTTTTTTTCCTGTGTGGTTCATTCATCGGATCATAGGAAGTTGCTAGGCTAATGGCCCAAGGGCTTTTACAAGTACAGCCAAATTTACCCTTGTTACCACAGTCAGCACCTATTGCCCCTGTCCAAGAGGGACACAGGTGGAACTCCCTGGGTGAATTTATGGTTACCCATTCAATCATCCAGGTTGCATCTGAAGAGGGCCAATGAGGTGCTCTGTTTGACATGGAGTGGGAGTCTATTGCAAAGGTGTGGTAACCTCTGGGAGACACATATGTCCCTCCACCATGTTCTGTTGATGTAACATACCAGATTTAGATCCTTAGAGCTAGTAACCCATGTGCCATTTGACTTGTGGATGTGCAGCATTTCCAACAAAGCAGGGTCAGAGATCACCTTATACACAAGTCAGAGATCGCCTCTGAATAGTCTGTATGAAACACAATAAAGCTGCTGAAGGCCTTGAATTTTCCTTGTGAGGAAACTTTGTGGTCTCTCCAATTGCTTCAAGTGCTTTGAAAGGTACATACCAAAAGAGGAGTTGTACTCAGTTATTGGCCTAATGAGTGAAGAGTACAGGGAGGTGATAACTTCTCCTTTTCTTGTGGCAATGTCCTTATAAGATTAGCCATGTAGAATGCCCTTCTTACCACTGCAGAAACCAAAGGCAAGGTTGCTGTTAACCTGAGTGCACAGATCTCTCACTACAGTGTACTTAGAGTATTGTCATCGGTGTGGTAATCTGCAGGAACATCGCTTTTAATAAAAGGGATGATAATACATTTTTTTGCACTGAGTTTGAAGCCATGACTTTGACACCAGTCATTTGTTTGCGTAAGACCTTCTTGAAGGATGCTGACATTGTTTGGAGATTCTGTGACTGGGCCCAGTTTGCAGTCATCAGCAAACTTTGTCAGCCACAGTCCTTTGGTTTTAGCTTGTACTTCGGAGAAAAAGATTCCGAACAGTAGAGGCCAAAGGACCAAGTCCTGTGGAATACCAGTGGTTATGGGCCTGCTGTTGGAGGTGGATTCCCCTTACAATATAAGGGTTGGTATCTAGCTGGGAGAGTTTGTCAATGATGCCTGAGTGAGGGATAGTGTCAAATGAATTGGCTAGGTCTGGGTATGCTGTATGCACAGATTTCCCCTCACCCAGGACCCTAGTGACTGTCTCTAAGAAGTCCACCAGGTTCAACAGGCATGATCTCCCCTTGGCAAATCCAAACTGGGTTGGATCTAGTGTTTGGAGATTACCAATATCTTTGTAGGTCCATGATGATTCTCTCCATGGCGTTGCAGCTAAGGCTTGTTGGGCTGATAGGTCTTTAGTTTCTGGAGTCAGTAGAAACACCACCTTTGTGCAAGGGGATAATGGTGGCTGTTTCCCATTCAGCTGGTACAAAGCCAATGCTTAAACTGTGATTGAAAAGAGTACCCAATGGTGATGCTGATTCATGTTTTAGCCCATGCAGGATGCAGCCAGAGTATTATCAGGTCCTTTGCTGCTGTGTTTTTGACCTTGGAGAGGGCGTTTACAACCTGTTCTTTACAGATACATGGTAGGGGACAGGTGGTAAGGGTGTCATGAGGTACGTGTGGTGGGGATAGGGGAGTGAAGTTTTCACCAAACCTGTCAGCTAACAAGTTCACTATGTCCATGAGCTCAGTATATGTGTTACCATTAACTAGCAGTTTGGTGCAAATCTGTACCTTACCTTTTAGGTTATGGATGTAACTAAAGAACTCCTTATGGCTGTCCTTTGTCGAGGAAGCTATCTTAGATTTGAAGATTGCCTTGGAGGACTACACAAGAAATCTTATGTGCTTATTTATGCTGAGGAGGGATTGTCTCCAGTATAAATCCCACTCCGTCTTACTCTTAGACAGCAGTTTCTTCCTTTTATTTTAAAGCCTGTGAATGGCAGTTGTCCACCAGGCAGGTTTGCTTTTCCTTGAAGAGCTTGTTTTGGTCCTAACAGGTACAGCCGAGTCAATGCAGTTATACATGTGCTTGTATAGGGCATTTGTGTAGAGCTCGGCATAGTTACTGGTCTTGTTTGAGGGGGGAGGTACCGTGAAGTTATTTATACCATCCTGTAAGAAGTTATAATCTACTTTGGAGATGTTTTTTAGTCTAATTGCTGCTGGGAGGGGATCAAGTGTGATAGTTACTTCAAATGAGTTTATTTTGTGGTCAGATCTCACAAGGAATGAACTCAGAGTGAGGGTGCTACACTGGTCTCCCATATTTGTAAGCACCACATCCAGGATGTTGGCACCCCTAGTGGTGGTGTCAACCAGCTGGTCAGGGCACTGGAGTTGACAAAGTCAAGGAACCTTTGGGCAGGTGAGTTTGAGCACGAGTCATTCACCCATTCAGTGCTAGGGTAGTTAAGTCACCCAAAACCATGGTGCTTGGATGTATCTTGATAGACTCATTGATCCAAATAGGCAGAGTAGGTGTCCTGATTCATGGAGATGGTTCTGTAGCTGGCAATGACTTGAATAGGTGTCCTACCAACAGTCAATTGCAACTAAATTATCTCTAGGGCATCATGCTGTTTAACCAGTCTGGAGGTGTATTTATCTTTGATGAATATTGATACACCACCTCTTTAGTTTTCTTGCCTTCTGTTTGTGGTCTGAACGTGCGGAAGGTGGAACCCAGTATGGCTGGGGTGCTCTCCACAGCCGCGAACCAGATCTCTGTGACTGCACAAATGTCTGCGTCCTCAACGGAGAAGACTGCTTCCAATGAGTGCAGTTTCATGTTAAGACTCCTAGCGTTTAGTACATGACCTTGAGGTTGCTTTTGGTTGGTATTTTTATGTCGAGTTTTGTCCTTGTAGCACTGCCTAAAAAAGGCACTATGGGGGTGGCAAGAGCCTTAGCCAGTAACCAAAATTCCAGGGGTGACAGATGAAGACCATCTCTGACAAAGCATCGAGGTCTGTGGATCATGTCATCCCAGGCTGACAGACACTGGATCCCCTTAGAATGACACCAGAAACTAAGCAATTATTGAAGTCAATAATTTTCTGTTTGTATTGCAGTATCATTCTAGGTGAAGGTAAAATGCTACTTTAGGCTACGGATATACTTGCCCGAGACACTTAGTCCAAGAGCTTAGTCATATCTCTCTTCATATAACCCAGTGAGGTACATCTGAAATCATTCACACCAACATGGACTATGATGAAGTCATAACCGTATTTGTTGTTGAGAGACTTGAGTGCATGTGTGATGTGGTGAATCCTGGAGCCTGACAGACAGCTGACTGTAATCTTTTCCTTATGTAGCCTGGTGAGAAGGACATCTGTGTGTCTCATGACACAGT
>NC_056743.1:734442983-734452983 GCF_019279795.1 Protopterus annectens
GGTGTAAACAGTCGAAGAAATCTGCCATACAAATGGACATTTGCCACTGGTTTAGTCAGACAGATTGTATATACTTATCCTTACCCATGACTAGATCTCAAAACTGTTATAACTGGAGATTGTCAAACGTATAACCTACTTCCTTCCATAGTCTGAGCGCAAGATTAATCTTCATAAAATGACTTTTAATTTGTTGCTGGGAACAGCAGGCAAAGTGTTGTAGTTCTTAAGTGCATAAGAGCAGAATTTGTTTTGATGGAGGGGTGTAGGTTGTTGCTAACAGTTTAGTTTTTTTTGTTTCATCTTTGAATGAGTGTGAACTTTTTAATATAAATAGTTCTAGCTGAGATCCATTTATACTGGAAAGAAGTTGCTTGCTGCAAATGATTTAGGTTGTTATTTTTAAGGGAGCCAAAACCAGAGCACCAAACAACTCCACCCTGTAATCAAAGGAAAGGTAAATGCAAGAGACCTGTGGTGTGTGATATTTGGCATAAGTGGACCACTCTGTGACTGGCTACCTCGATGTGGGTACAGACGCTTACTATATTGCTGCTACTAAATATCAGTTAAGAATGAGTGTGGCCTGGCCTTAGCCTAGTATATACCTATGAACCTATGAACCTAATAATCACCAGAGACTTTATGACCCTAGCTTTGCAACCCAACCCAATTGTGTTGCTATGTCTCACAGGCATTTATTAGGTGGATGTATATTAGTCAGAAAGTTTCTAGAGGTTATAGGAAGTATGTTAGCTTGGGCATAGTTACTGTCTGCCTCTGTCTAACTGAGGCATAGGAGTCAGACCTGAGCTGAATTTCTGATTTCCCACCCATTGGTCAAGGTTATGCTTAAACAGGGTTCGGGATGGGCTCTGCTTTATGTGGATGAGGAGACAGTTCCAGAGCATTGGGGATCCTCTGTGACACATATCTGTCTCACCAATTTTTCCTGTCTATGTCACAAGCAAAATGTAAATCCTTGGATCTGGTGGTTCTGATGCTGTTCATTTTGTGGATGTGTAAAAGTTCCACCAGAGCTGGATCTGAAGATGCCTTGCATGTCAGGTATAGATCACTTCTCAGTAACCTGTAGGACACCAGATACAGAGAGAGGGCTTTAAAGAGTTCCATAGGACAGGACAATATGTTTATACCCTGGATTATCCTGGTAAGGAACCTTTGTAGGTGTTCCAACTGTTGCGTATATCTGGTCAGGTACATGTTGAAGGGGACATTATACTCAAAAATGGCTCTGATAAGGGATGAATAAAGTGGTACTATAACTTCCTTGGATCTGGATGCGATGCTCTTAATTATAAGATGAGCAACATAGAATGGTTTTTCTGACTACCTTGGCAACATGCTGGTCAAAGGCCAGATTACTGTCTGCATATGTTCCCAGATCCCTGACTCCTGGATCAACTCTTAGGGGTGTCTTATCAATGGGGTAATTAACCTGGATGGCTGTTTTCCCAAAAGGCACTATAATGCATTTCTTGGCATTGAGTTTTAATCTGTGACTTTGACACCAATCACTTTTTACTTTACACCCTCTTGTAAGATATTTGTTTCATGGGGTAATCTATGGTAGCACCCAATCTACAGTCATTTGTAAACTTTGTCAGCCAAAGACCCTTGACATTAGCCTTTACTTCCAAGATGTAGATGTCAAATAGGAGCAATCCCAGCACAGAGCCATGAGGTAAGCTACTGGTGACCAGTCTTTTAGTGGAAGTGGTCTCACCAGTCCTGACTTCCTGGATCCTGTCTGTGAGCTAGTTGCCAATCCAGTGAGTTATGTAAGGAATTATGCCCAGTTCAGTGAGCTTGTCAACTGTACCTGAGTGAGGTATTGTACCGAATGCCTTAGTCAGGTCCAGGTAGGCGGTATGCACTATTTTCCCTCCTCATCCATTGCCTTTTTGACCTTCTCAAAGAAGTCCGCCAGGATTAATAGGCGTGACCTTGCTTGACAAAGCCAAACTTGTTTGGGTCCACTGTCTGGAGGTTGCCTATGTCCTTGTTGATCATTTCCATGATAATTCATTCCATGTCTTTGTAAATTAGACTAGGCAGGCTAATGGCTCTGTAATTTAATGGGTCAGTTGATGGCCCCCCTTTTGAAATGGTATAGCCATTGCAGTCCTCCATTCTTGAGGCACAAAGCCTGTTTTGAGGTTATAGTTGAAAAGTGACTCAAGTGGTCCTGAGAGGTCATGTTTCAAGCTATTTAAGAGGCATCTTGGGATATTGTGGGGGGGCCACTGAGGCTGTATTTTTGGCTTTAGAGAGAGCCACCAGAACATGCTTACTGCTAATAATTGATGGGGGTGGTATGCTAGTAGGTATTTCAGTATTTCATGGAGAGAGGCAGGAGGGGGAGTGGGGGATGAAGTGTGAGCTGAATTTGTCAGCCAGCAGATTCACTGTGTTGCTGTGCTCAGTGAAGGTGGCACCACTGATCACCAGTTCGGCACTCTGTTGTGTGCTACCTTTGGGGTAACGGATATAGCTGTAGAAGGCCTTGTTGTCTTTAGCCTGTGAGGTTAACTTGACCTCGTAACTGGCCTTGTTGACTTAATTAGTCTTAGTTTTAATTAGACAGCTCATCTCATTTATGGGAGTTGCTCTTCTTGATTTTAGCCATGACTTGTTTTTTCTTTTGTAGTACACCCTATTAAGGTCAGGATTCCACCAGTGTGTGATTTGTTTTTAGAGTTTGTTTTGGGCTTACTTCTAGTAGGTACAGCAGACTCTATACAGCCATTTACATGATACCTTTTGCAGGACTCCACATGAGAAAAATGCAATGGTATCTGAAATCTCTGTGGTCACAGCATTAATACCCATTGGCTCATCAAATTCCAGTTTTGGGATTTGTGAAATGGAAGTCATGTAGTAGAGACATCAGACTTTTCAAAATTCAGGTATTCTATTCTCCCCTGCTACTCCAAAACAGTCATTCACAGCAGATACCTCAGAGTTTACTTAAGGAGCATTGTCAATGTACATGAAAGTGCAGGGTCTTTGGAACAAAAAAAGACAGACCAAAACACAAAAACATAAAACCGATGCTAGCTCTTATAAATGTCAACTCTCTTCAAGTGTTTGCAGATAGCACCACAGTGATATGGTACATAAATAAGCAAGAGGGAACACAATCTTATATCCTGTGTAGAATAGCCATGTTAGCATGGGATGCAGCCTTACAGGGCAGTCTCGCAGTACAGGCATCTTACATCTCGTTAGAGTAAAATTGTGTGGCAGACAAGCTGAGCAAGACCAGGGCTGACCTTTGTGGATTGAAACTGTATCAAGAGGTCTTCCAAGATTTGATCCATTTGTGAAGAACACCTCAGGTAGATCTTTTTGCCTCCTCTCTAAACAATCAGTTCTGTTTGAGGACTCCATTCAAGAAGGCCTGGATGACAGACACCTTTTCTTTTCTTTGGATGAGAATGTTCCTTTATGCCTTTTCAACCTTTCCACTGATTTCAAGGGTACTTCTGAAAATTTAAAGGACTCCCCAAAGATCATTGTGGTGACTTCCTTCTAAACCAGACAACAGTGGTTCTCCCTTTTTTGAAACTGGCCAGTAGCAATTACCTCAAGCTTTCTCACAGACTAGATTTGCTCACACAAGATTAACGGTGTTTGATACATCCCAACATCAAACAACTGTAACTGACTGCCTGGATGATAGGGTTTTAATACTTTTTAGGCACCTCTTTTTCTGAGGATGCGGTGCAGGTATTTAATGCAGGTAAGGAAGCCTGATATTAGGAAATCATATGTTTGTAAATGAAAAAAAGTTTTCTTGTTGGTGCCAACAAAAGAATCAGCACTCATTCAGGGATAGTGTTTCCCTGGTTTTATGGTATGTGTATGAGTTGCTATCCTACAGCCTGTCTTACCCCTTTTTCAAGGTTTATCTTTTGACCATTTCAGCATATCTGTCCATGGATCTCCCCTTTCAGTATGGTCTCATTTTAAAATGTTTAATGTTTCTGAAAAGGGTGCTGCATAAGAAGCGTCCCAGGAAACTAGTGGCTTCTCCTTGGGATCTTAATTTGGTGTTAGAAAAATATAACACTTGCTCCATTTGAACTGACTCATCAGGCTGACTTGAGGTTCTTAACATGAAAATCAATCTTACTCATTGCACTAACCATTGCAAGAATTGTATCTGAGTTGCAAGCTGTTATGGTGGGTCATCCTAATTTTGTTTTCTACAAAGATAGGATTTCCTTGAGAAGTAATCCTTCTTTTATGCCTAAAGTGGTATTTAAATTTACATTAATCCAATTATCCATCGCCCTACCTTCTTTCCAGAACCTAAAACTGAGGAGAAAGTATACCCCATACTTTGGATGTCCACAGACAACCTGGGTGCTATCATGATAGAACAAAATCTTTCAGATTATCTGATCAGTTGTTCTTTTCTTATGAAGATAGATAGCAAACACCAGAGTAACGACCACCACGATGCTACAAAAAATCTTCTTTATTCAGGCCAAAAGAGATGAGCGCTTTCACGTACCAAACAGTACGCTTCTTCAGATCTACTTTTTACATAAAAAACACTGCATTTATATACCATGAAAGTGCTCAATTAAAATCAATTAACTAATAAGGCATCAATTAAACAATTTAAAAGACCAGAAGCAAGTTGTATCAAGTTGTATCACGATAGGCTTGAATATAGTTAAAAATACCTATTTAAAACAATACAATAGCTGGAAACATAACATCAACCCTGCTGTTCAAATAGATAGGGTCATAGGTAAAAAATAATATGGTATGCTGACAAACTAGAAAACTAAGAGACATCTGTATATATATATTGGTCCATAAGGATCTCCGTAAAATTTGAATAAATACAAGGCATACATAGTGTTATGCAGGATCTAATAATTAATTGTTAGTTGAAGTCAAACGCTGAAGACAACGTTAATGGTTAGCATATAAATATATGTCAGCTACTGTTAAAAAGGAAGATATATAGGGAAACCCAAAACAGAAAATCTTAAAAATACATGGCTATATAAATCTAAAGTATGTATGTATATGTAAAACATATATAAATACATACATAAGAATATATGCATAGAGAATACATGTATTTACAAAAGTATATATATATATAATAAATATTTGTAATGTATTTTTAACCTATTATATATAATGTAAATAAATATATAACTTAGTTAAAAATTCTCATGATGAAAGATTATGCAATATTATATTAATATTTAAAAACCTTAACTAATCACTATAGTAGAGTCCAATGAAATTATTAGTGTTTGAAGCTGAAATAAATAAATGTATATACTTGATTGACATATTAAAAACGAACAAATAAGTAATTCTTTAAATAACATTATTTGTAGTTTATAATAATAACACATTCAATAGTATGGGCTTATTTCATAAATTGCAAGCTAAAACATGTGTAATAAAATTCAGCGTAAAATGAGAGCTGCACTATTATTTCAAGCTCCGCATTTTGAGTGTGGATCTAACACTGATGTATTGGTTAAGGCCAGGTGGATAGTGTGCTTTAAACCATAGTATCCAAGCTAGTTCAATATTCTCTAGCTCATTAAAGGTGTCTCCTTTCCGTTTGTTGGGTTTAACAATTTGTAATATTCTAAATCTAAAAGTATGTCCAGCATTGTCTTTTATGTGTTTGCATAGTGCATTTTTTAAATCATTCTTCTTTATCTCATGTACGTGATTATAAATCCTTTCTTTCAATAATCTTGTTGTCATACCTATATAAAATGCAGTGCAATCACAACAATCTGCAAGGTATATCAGATTCGAGTTGATACAACTACCTTTAAAGTTCGGTTTAAAGACTAGGTCTATTAAAGGATGTTTAAAAACTTGTTCTTTCGAGATGTAAGCACACATATTGCAAGCATTACATGGATAAGTCCCAACTTTATTCATTGTAGTTCTCAAGGTGACTAATTCTTCTTCATCATTAAATTTCTCTATACATAACAGTCTTTTTAGGTTTTTACTGTTATTATATATAAACACTGGTTTCTCTCCTACTAATTTCTTGATATCCATATCTGTATGTAATATATGCCAGTTCTTTTTGATAATATCTGTGATATATTTGTTGTCACTAGTATATCTAGTTTGAAAATTTATGGCATATTTGTTTGGTGTACGATTGTTCCATGTAACATTCGGCCTATTGCTACTGTTGTGAGGTCCTTCTGTTAGCTTAAGAGACTGTTTAACTGAATTTATCAAATTTGAGTCATAGCCTCTATCAATGAACAACTGCTCTAAAATATGGATTTGTGTGGAAAAATCTTTAGTATCTCTACATATTTTTTGAATTCTAATAAACTGACTTTTTATGATATTTTTAAACACGTCTGGGATGCATGCTATTAAATTCTAAGAGCGTATTTTTTCAAAAGGGTTTTCTATAGATTGAAGTATGTAGAAACCCTAATTCATCTTTATTAATAGTGATATCCAAAAAATCTATCTTGGTGTAAGAGAACTCCATAGTAAATCTAAAAAAGGATGTAGTTGATTCTAGGTAATCTACCAGAACTTTAAATTCATCTATGGTGCCCTTCCAAAATATAAGGACATCATCGACAAAACGTTTATATAGTAGCATCTTATGAAAATTTGGATTGTTAAACAAATATGTATGTTTATCTATATATGTTTATGTATATCTTTTCTTATGAAGGTAAGAAGAACTGATAATCTGTATCAAAGCAGACTGTTTCCATATTGTTATCTCAGGCTATTACTTTTGGTTGTTACCATCACAACAAAACTATTCCAGGCAAGGTTATAGCTCACTCTAACAGGACCTTGGCTTTATCAGTGTTGTTTTGGAAAGGTATGGATTTTAAAACATTCTAAAAACTGCAACTTGGTCTTCTATGCATACTTTTTCAAAGCACTATAAGCTTGGTTCCTTCTCCAGGTCTAGACAGGATTTGCTAAGGCCATTTCCCAGGGATTCTAAGTCCTTCTCCTTTCTCATTTCAGTTCTTTTGAACTATGGTAATTTAGCCATATAGCCTTAGGCTACTGCAGCAGTGATCATAATGATAAACATTACACAGTTGTGTAAATAAACTTACCATAAAAATAGATGTTCGAATGACCACTACTGCAGTAGCTACTCCCTCCCTCCTTCCCCCTTATTTTTTGTGTGCTTTTGCCAGGTGCACTTAAGACTAACTTTTAGTCAGCTCCACTTGAGCTGAGTAACAGTATGGGTGTGTGGAAGGTACCCTGAAGTTTTGGAAGCTAGCTGTCTGTTATATCCTATGCAGGATATAAACCATAGAGCCTAGACTACCACAACAGTGGTCATTCAAACATCTACTGTTATGGTAAGTTTACTTGCGCAACCGTACTTTACTTCCTTGCACACAAAGGTAGGATATTCATCTAAGCAGCTGTTTAAATTGCTTGGTTGAGTCAGTCATACTCATAAAAATTCAGTAGTTATCAGATATAGCACTGCTGTGAATGTGCACGGCTATGCATCACCTTACAGTGGAGCATGCAACTCAGCTTACATGTGCAGTGTGACGGCTTCTATGAATAACAGGAATAATTTTGAAAAACAAGACTTGAAATGGCAAATTATCAAAATAATGCAACAAAAAATGTAGCTTTTCAAACCTAACACTGGGAAGTGTCTTAACATTTGTTTAGGTTCCTTGCCATTTTTCCTAGAAAGGAAAGAATTTTACACTTATGACATCAAAACGTAGGTAGAAGGACTCAGATTACACAGTTCATTTTATTGTTGAACTTAATAAATTTTGTTTATAATTACCAGCAAACCTAATCAGTAATTAGAAATGTTCTACTGAAACAGATTGTAGGACAGTATAAGTCCAACAGAGCATGTGCAAATGTACAATATTTCACAAAACACTACCATTGCATATTAGTAGAAGTATGGATTTATTAATGACCAGAAAGTGAATATTAATAATGCATCCCCTGAAGCTGAAGTGGGATGGGTAGAGGCAGATAGTACAGGGAGAGTGGTTAATTGGTTAAAATCAAGCATTCCCTTTACTCTGAGGTATTACAATGACAGAACAGAATAGTGGTGGTGTGAGGACATGGCCTTCCACTTGGGGAGTTTGGCCTCTTACAAAAACATTGCAATTTTTTGTTCAGAAATGTCTATAAATATCTGTATATATCTATATATCTACATCCATCAATCGATATATATATATATATATATATATATATATATATATATATATATATGTGTGTGTGTGTGTGTGTGTATGTGAGCATGTGTATAAAGTTTTTTTGTTTTCACATTTGCTGTTGTAATGTAGTGCATTTTGAGGTTGCCCTGTTCAGCAGTAGTGATTTTCAATGTTTAGTGCATTCAGAATACTGAAATTAGTATTGTAACAATCAGTGATTTTGTAGTGAATATGGGGCATTTTCTCTTTACAAGGTATCATGAGGAATATCTTGAATATTTGGTGATCATGGTATGTGTATGTGTCTTATTTTAATAGCAAGCTCTTGTGATAAGAGATGGAGAAAAAATGAGCATTAATGCAGAATCTGTAGTTGTTGGAGATTTAGTGGAAGTCAAAGGTGGAGATCGAATCCCAGCTGATATTCGAATCATCTCTGCACATGGTTGTAAGGTAAGAATGTCTGTGTAAAGTTATGTTATTGGTGCCCATTACTGTTGTGTGCACATTGATTCATTGGCCCCTCAAGGCTATGGCATAAAAAGTGTTAACTTTTAAGTATATTTCATTTCTTAGTAGAGTATTTAGTGAAAATTAACAAATTTAGTTAAAGAAATACTAACAGATCTTATCCATGAAAAGGGAATTATTGCAGTCATTATGTAATCTTCTAATCTCTTTCACTTTCTTTAGAATGTTGACTGGGACAGCAAAAGTTAGGGCAATGAGGCAAAGCACATCCTGCTTTATAAAACGTTTCAACACATATTCTAAAGTATTCCTTTATCAGTACAACCCAGTTTTGTTGTAACAGGATTCTGAAATAAAACATTCAATATGTAAATGAAAGTGCCTTCTGACTGTCGTGAGTTCAAGTGAATATGACTTCTAGTATTTAATCTGTGCTGAAGTACCTGGGAATTGTTCAGAGGGGTTCCTTCCCATGTTACTTTATATTTGCAGGAGATGTAAGAGTGTTTCAGAATGTAGTATACTTTTTGTTCTCCTAATTCTCCAGCCCACTTATCACATGATAACCCCCCCATTTAGGGACTTGCCTTATTAACCGTCTTGGATTTCCTTTGTGTCCATTGCTTGACAGGAGGTCATTATAGCAGTTTCAAAGCTAGGCAGAACTACCACTTCATATTTTCTGTGGTTAATTTATGGTTATTTTATTTATTTATTTATTGCATTTTGATGATTGCTTAAGTCGAACTAGTCATTACTGTTTTACAGAGGAGTCCTGGAAAGAAATCTCATTGGTGGGGTTTGCATTGATTATTTCACTGGGCTGTCCTTGCGACACTCTTACTCAGGTGCAGAGGGCTGCTTTAGTAATGAGGAATTCCTGTGATATCTGATGAGCAATCAGTGTACAAGTGTAGTCTTTACTGATAGTGTCTTACTTAACCATTAACATTTAAAAGATTGGTTAACAGATTTTTGTTTATTGTTTTGCATGCATTTTACTTATTGTCTACTTTTATCACTTTAAAAAACATTTAATCTCATCTTTAGACAAATGTATAAATAATTTGAATTCTGTGCATCTTCCTTTGTATGTTCTTTCTTGCTTTATAGCATATTTCCGAATCTGCAGCAAAAACTCCCAGTGCCCACTCGTGGATTGTAGAAAATAAACTTTAATAAAAAGCAGTCGCAAATACATGTAATAATGCACACAATGTTTAGCGCTTTCGTCTAAAAATTAAGTAGACATCATCAGAACAAGTGTGTGCTAGGCTATATAGCATTTAAATACC